>NC_057798.1:395410902-395438694 GCF_018294505.1 Triticum aestivum | reverse complement strand
GGGAGGACGGGGCGGCGGGGCGGCGCGTGCCGGCCACGGGCGGCGGGGGCTGGCGGTTCGGCCGGTGGTGGCTAGCGGCTCAGGGGGTGGAGTTTGATGATAGACTGGAGGCCCTTGATTTCGTATCCAATGGCTGGAAAATCTAATGACCAGAGGTGAAAAAGTCAGTCGACTGACGTGTAGCCTCACCCCGCACATACACATGCACGCACGTAAGACACGCATGCATGCAGGCGTGCAACACTGACACATACACATAACGTACACACACACGCATGCTGGCGTGCAACACTGACACGTACACATGCACTCACGAACACACACACGTACGCACCCTTGCATGCAACACTGAAACGTACCCTTGCACGCACGCAACACTCGCATGCCTAGATGCACACAGAACACGACGCAAGACACACGCTCAACCTATACATCATGCACCCTCTGTTAAGGACATGAATTGTTACGGGTATTAATCAATCTTATCTGTGATAAGCAGAACATTGATGTTTGCAGCGGTCTTTATGAATCACAACGTATCGAACGGGCTATCAACATAGTAGGCTTATCTACATGAAAAAGATGACGTCACACTCAATGAACAATCATCGGTTTATGAAATGCCCACTTCCGACCGTCCTGGCCCACCAAAGGTTCCTCTGCTGTGCGCTCCCTGTGTTGGGTCACTGACATGTAGGCCATGCACCCAAAGAGCCCACACATCAATGGAAGAATGGCGCGGTGTCCTAGGTCAGAGATGAGGGCGCCACTCGCTGCACACCCTGCTAAACATGCCTCCGTGCTGCATTCAAACGCCTCCATGAAACCCGCCCGTGTGGAAGCCGAGAAACCCACTCTGTACACACGTCCATTCATGACCGGGTTGGCATTAAATGCAACGCCGGCCGAGCTCCTCCCGTCCGCCGTCTATTTATTCTCCTATTTAAACGAGGCCAAACACCGGCCAAGAATCGCACACCTCCGCCGCTCCCCTATCTCCTCCACCATTTTGTCCACTCTTACAATGGCTTACGAAGAGTAGTTATTCCGCATCCAAGACGGCTGGGTAGACCGCTGGATACGAGCTATGCAGCTCGCTGATCCACCTCCCTTCCCTCGCCCGACAGAGCCAGTTGCCGCCCCAAGCCGGCGCATGGTTCAGCAACTCGCCGCTTCAGGCCAGCTCGACGAGGAGCGGCGCACGGGCATCGTTGCTGCCGTCCACGCCGCCGCCTCGTACCGCATCTCCCGTTTCTGTGGCCGAGACTCCCATGACGGCGGCCGCACCATGCAAGCAGCGACAGAAGCCGGGTGCACAGAGAGCGACGAGTCGGTGGCCAGCGCCTCCGCGTCCGCCGCCATCATCGAGGAGAAGTAGAACACGGGAGGCCGCCGCCGCTTGGGTCCCATGAAGGCCACCGCGGAGGCGACGCCGGCGTACACAACAGGTGTCTTGCCGGATCCTTTTGTTGCGAGGACCTTCGCCGACCCCTCATGGGCTCCACGGAAGAGGGGAATGTTAGGATGAACTCGAGCTGGTGCCGGCCATGGCAAAGTAGTGGCCGGTGTTGAACTCGAACCGGTGCCGGCCACCATCATCTTCGGCACCAGCCAATGATATCAGTTGGGCAATGGGGAAGCGAGCCGTCCTTTGTGCTGAAGCATATACCTCCGGGGCTCCCGGCAGTCCGGTGATCGTGTTGCCGGACATGAGGAACACAAATCGATCGGCGGGCGACCATTTAGGCCAGGTATTATATACCTGTGCTGTCCAGAACTAGCACCACGTAGTTCATTTGAATGTCTTGAAATCCGTCATGTTTGTATGAAAATCCGGTATTTTATATGATTTCCGCCGTTGTTTATATGAAATATCAGTTTGTCTACGTGTTTGCATGAATTTCGTCTGGTTGGTTGAGTTGCTATCATAATGTGTGCGGCTACGGTTGGATGGCGTAATTTGTGGGTCGCTGGTCGGTCTGCGGGCGGCTCAGACGGCGTTGTGGGACAAAAAAACATAGCTCGTGCGAGCTCGTCTCCAATGTGCGCGCTGGAGGATGCATGACAGCATGAGCACCCGAGCCATTCCTCGTTCATCTGTGGAAAAGGCACCGGTGGACAAAAGGGTCACCAATATTTTGGCTACCCCAGGCAAGATCCAAACAGCCTCTCCCAATAGATTCAAATCCCTCATTCACCATGGAATTTTGCCATGTGTTGTTTTCATGGACTAGCAAGATGCCCGTGCATTGCAAGGAACATATCCTTAAAAAATGAGATTTTTTTACAAACTCCCGCATGCATGCAAGGGATAATTAATGTCCTCATTTGCTAGTACCACGAGGCAAACACCATTAATATTGCATCAATTAGTGTTAGTGTCCTTGTATATCTGCAACTTGTAATTTTGATACTGGCCCCTTGTATATAAAAATGGAGGGAGAAAGATGAGAGATAAGGTGAGGAGGAGTGGGGCGTGGTGGTGACTGGTGGTCGGACTGGGCGGAGGCATGGGGATGGACGGCGCATTATGTCTAGGTTTGTATCTCTCTCACACACACCCACGTAGGTGGGGGATGTGCACAAAGAGAAGAGGTGCACGCACGGCGCACGTACTCCCGTCTCTTTCCCAACCACACCCGCACGGGTACACGGTGGAGCTCATTTCTGTATGAAAAGGCAGCCCACGTGGTAATTTGACACCTGTACTGGTTGTCCACTTGGTGGAGGGAGGATCGTCTACCACGGGTGAACAAATAAATTGCGACTTGACGTGTTATGTTAAAAAAGAGGCAAACCATGTGGGGCCTACCTTAGAGGCAAGGCTCTATACACTGGAGTACTTTTGATGTGTCCCGTCAACTCGCAGAACAAGGAGAAGCTTGCTTAGTATGCTGTATCCCCCGCCCACGGGCGCGGTGGCTCGCAGGATGAGGCGAAGCTCGCTTACGAGTAGTAGTAGTAGTACTCCTACTACTGTACGCCTTACGCCCGCTCCCTCGCCCACGCGCGCGGTGGCTCGCAGCACGAGGAGAAAATTTTACTACTCCCTCGGTTTACTCCTCGTCCCTACTACATACCGTACCTTGGTTAGTACTCCCTCCATTTACTTATACAAGGCCACTATAAAAAATACATTTTGCATCTATACAAGGCAACAAATAGTAATCGAGACAAAAGTTACTACTCCCTCCTTTCCAGTTTATGGCTCAATTTCAAAATCTCTCCAACCAAGATAGACGATAAGTGGTCGAATTAATTTCGTAGTTTGCACAAGTAATTAGTATGCTCGTTTTTCTCAAGAAGTTATGTTTACCGAGGCATTAATTAGAACGAATGCATGAATGACCACTAAATTTCCATGAACTTCTACATGCATTGGCTAGTTTCCTCTTGACACTACTAGCGTCGGGTTATCTAACGCACCTTGAAATCCAACATGTAATGGAACTACTACTACTATAGTAGAATCGAGACTTATCAAACGGAAAAACGAACATTTTTTAGATGAGCCCTATAAACCCTAGTGTGTACGTACTCAGATTTTTCCAAAACTAAGTCGCTCCCTTTCATGAATTCTGTAGTATACTCCTCCGTCGACGCTCCCTTTCATGAATTCTGTACTTTCTGTCGCTGACATGTGGGACACATAGCAACCGGGTCGACGTGTCAAGCACCAAATAACAGTGCAGATCAGCAGGGGGACGCATCCCACTCGTATCGGCCCAGTAGTAGTAATGAGCAATGAGACGTCAAATCACAATGTCGCACCTTCCCAGACGAACGAAGAAACCATTATTTCACACTTGGTTCGCCATCATCTCAAACCACGTAGTATTGCTTCTGCCTCAAGAGGGACACGCGCATCGCCTTGGTACATCATGACACGTGGGACCGCATGACAGGCCATGCTCCCCCACCGATCGCTCGGTAAAATGACCTCATTTCTACTATACTTCCTCCGTATCGGTTTACTAAATGGCATGCACGTCGTTCTAGGTTGAGAATTTAACTGGCTATATATGTGATGAACAGTACTCTAACCTTTTAAAAATGTATACTTTTGTACAGTAGTAGTATTGATGGATTGCGCCATGGAGCAAAAATTGAAATTAAAAAAAGGTGGTACATATAGAGAGCGCTCTTCACCAAATTATGCATATAGTACTATTAAAAAAGCTAGTACTTGCTTAATTGGGGTGCTAAATTCTATTAAAGAAATACTAGTAGTATGTACATACTGAAGAGTTAAAGTAACGAGAAGAAACATAACATAGTTCTGCTGGGGGCTCAGCACAACACACTCCTCAAAGTAAACTAAGCACACCTGAAATTAAACTATGCAACTAATCCGATAGACACTGCATTAGAACCACCATGAGCAACGATACTGACACCTTACTCACTCGGAGTCGTCGTCCACGTCCTCGACTTCGTCCTTGTCCCTCTTCCTCTTGGCCGATACTTCTTTGCTTGAACCGCACACTTGGCTCCTACTCTTCATCCAACCCTTGTAGATATTGAAATAAAGGTAGCCATCCATTGCAGCGTAGTGGATGTGGTCTATATCTAGTACATTCCGCTGCCATGCATGACGATGAAACGTGTAATGAGGTTTCTCCGAATTACGGTACGAAGGATGAACCATGGCTCCTGCCAGGGTCAGCATTGAAGGCTGACAAGAGGGCATCAACCGATTCTTCTGGAGGTCGAAGGGGTTGCCTACAATGAGGCCTATCCGACCCAGGACTTCTTTGTCATTCTTAAAGTCTACAGTAAGAATTTCACTCTTTTGTCCTTGAGGAAGTTCTTAAAATCCTGGCACTCAACGTCGGCATGGCATATGTGGTAGACCAAGCAAACATTATGTACGCAAACCTGGATCACGGCGGGCTTCTTCCTCTCTTCGTCCTTTAGATCCTTCTCTCGTCCCAGGACTATGGTGTACTCAACATCTAGCCCAGTGACCCACTCAACATCTGAGTTTTCGAACATGCATCTGAAGCGAGAAAGGCATCCTTTCACCGTCACGGAAGAATGGGTGTAGATGACATCGAACTCATCGCCGATGATGGTTCTAACCTTGTACTCACCGCCGATCGTGGATATTTGGGAGGAGGGTTAGGATTAGTGGAACTATCGTAATGTGAAAGGACGGGACAACTAGGTGCAAACCGTCGTAGTATTGAAGGACGTGTGGGGACGAGTAGGAGCGAACTGCCAGCGTGTGAACGGCAGGGTAGTGGCTTTCCATTCTCCCATGATACGGGCTTCCGAGAGCCCTTGGATCTGAGATCGAACGGTTTCATGGCGTGATTCTAGACCTATGGGTGAATATCCTATCCTGGAGGGTTATTCTACAAATTTTCAGTAACTTAGCATGCGACTGTTTCATCTCAGATCCAAGGTCTGCCACCAGCCCGTATCATGGTCACGCCTACCATGACCGTCGCGTCGCTCGCGCGGTCGCGCCCTTGGAGATTTAACACGGTGCGTTAGGCTATCTGATGTTGGCATGTCATACATAGTCATCACTTAGTCACTCATACTACAACAAGGTTGGCTATAAGTGCATTTTTTTACTTCTCTCTGTCTCTTTCTTCGTACTCCCTCCGTCCCATAATATAAGAACGTTTTTGACACTAGTGTAGTGCCAAAAATGTTCTTATATTATGGGACACAGGGAGTACTAGTATTTATTGCATTTGCCAAGGAGTGACCTCTTCCAATGAAATGGTGTGCTTATAAGTTTTTTGTTGCTAAGTTTGCTTCATTTAATTATCTATAGACTCAAAATTGTCTTTTCACCTAGGTACACGCGCTTAGCACCGTTTCTTCCTTGGGTCACCAAACTAGTCTCTCTCTTCTTGATTAACTTGCCACATCAGACTTTATGCCTATGTGGCAACCTTAGCACCTGTAGGAGCAAGTAAGTACAATAGTGCGCTTTACATGGCATTTTTGCATATGTGGAGGAAAGCGAGGCAAGGAAAAAGTGGAGAAGTGGGCTCTCATGCAAGAGCCAGCCCCTACTACATCGTGGAGCATTGGGAGAGGCACCTGTATGGAGGTGGTCAGGAATCAGGAGACTCACGCCGATCATAGCGCCGCAGTTAAAATGATAATGGCAAGTCAAATCATGGGGCCCCACCTGTCCAGCAGTAACTCGCTGTCAAATCACACAGCCCTACGTTTGCAGCAGCCTACTCCCTCATCTTCTTGCGTCTCTGTCGAACCGACTAGGCGGAACTGCCCCGCCTACCGTGCAGAAAAGCCCCGCCCTCGACTTTTAAATACAACTACATCCTCTTAAGAATCCAATGATATACTTTTTGTGACATAGTAACTCATATTTAGTTAGTCAAATGGATGACCTAGAACTATGTGCAGGCCCTATAAACCGAGACGCCTAAAAATAAAAAAACCGAGACGGAGAGGGTAGTTAAGCACGTATCTTTTTAGATCAATATAGTCGGGATTCACCAAGGAGCAAAACCAAGTGGTAGGCTACTCCTGTCGTGTTGGCATAGCAACTCAAGCAGGGTCAGTCTGCACACGAAATGGCGACACACTTAACAGGACCCCTTTGGCTGACATGTGGCTCATCCACCGTCTTAGTCCACGTGTGATGCACCAAATTATAGTTCGGAGTAGCGGTTGGAATTGGAGGCACCCCGGTCATAGCACTGCAGTAGTAGAAAATGAGCGACGAGGGGTCAAATCACAAAGCCCCACCTTTCCCGCATTAAGCTAGACGAACGAAGCAACCATCATTTCACTCTAGGGTGCAAGAGCATAAAGAAAAGAGAAAACAATGATGCGTGCGGCAGCTACCTAGGGCACCCTAGGGTAGGGGTCTCCACTACAGATCCTTTTTTTAAAGCGCCTCCACTACAAATCGGCTTCTCCCTCGTCCTCTTGAAGAAAATCGATGATGAGTGCGGTGATAGGGTTTGTAGGAGTACTACGGCATGCGGGGCCACGTCATAGTAAACGGGTTCAAGTCGACGCCTTAAATATGTGTGGGACACTTGGTTTTACGGGAACGAGGCAGCATTTTGGGTTCGGGGACCAGTGGAGATATAGTACGTACAAAAAATTGTGGACGTAGGTTCGACCGAAAGGCAATGATGCATGGGCCCTGCATTTTGATATACTCGGGGCCGCGTGAAATTTGCTACTCTACTCAAAATTAGTAAGGTACACATGTACTGAACGCATGAGATTGCAAAACCAAATTATCAATAAATACACACTATAGCATGTAAAGCTCTGAGTCATATATGCATGATGTAGATGTTCGTTTAGTTCTTATAGTTCATCTCATTCAAAATCAATTAGTTTTATAAAAATGTTAAGATTCATGGGGTTGTGCATTGTAAATCATAAAGTAAAAAACAAATAATGGAAATTCATTTAGAAAAAATAATCAATTATGATACAAAAGATTCTAGAACAAAGGAGAAGTGCTTGTGTTTTGAGGTTTGTGCATTATGCTTAAGTTCAACCATGGAGTCTTCTAAATTGTACATGTGGCAGATCTGGTGGAATGTTGATGATATCCAACAGCCAGTAGTGCTCGGATTTGCCTATCTCTGCACTGTTGGATTAGCTTCATCCAGCGACCATCTTTCAAAGTTATTGGCACACTATATAGTTCTTGTGCCATAGTTGCATGTTTTGGAAAAAAGCTACTAGTGGGTTGTGCTATCTATTTAGGAATAGAAGATGTATACATGGAAGTTGTAGGGAAAGAGATGACATGGAGCATCTCAATTCCTATGAGTAGGGATTGGAAAAGAGATGTCATTTGGTTCACATCATAGGAACTTTTCTATTGAATCTAGAGATGACATGTATCTCAATTCCTATGAGGAGGGATTAGAAAAGAGATGTAATTTGGTTCATATCATAGGAACTTTTCTATTGAATATACGCTAATGTTTATTTTCCTTTGAAATTAAGGGAGTATAGGAATCCATTCATATGAACCAAGTGGCTGTAAAGCTATAGAAATGATATCATGTTTATTTCCTTTGAAATGTGGAGTATATGAATCTATTCCTATGAACCAATTGGCTCTAAAGGAAAAAATCCTATAAAAATCATATCATATAGAGTTCCTATGATATTCCTCGACACTAAAGGATGGTTGAAATTGCTGCGGGTGATATGATGGTCTTTCTTTGTAGACTCCTCACCCATCTTTATAGTTACCTCTCGAAGATGAATGAAATGATATATACAGGGTATTCTACATGTGAAATTTGGTACACGAAAACTCGGTAAAATTTTGCGAGGTTCAAATTTTCAATAAAGCTATATGCACTGCATTTAGGAATGGAGGGAGCATACGGCAGTTTCTAACACTCACGTGGAAGATTTGTGTGTAGGAGTGGCCGTTCTGTTAAATGACATGGCAAAACTGAAACTGTTGGATGCCGATCTAACGGTTCTTATGGCGTTCATCAGGAAAAGGCTTGTGGCGAACGTTTGTCAGATAATGATTTACAGACACATGCATTGCATTGATACGTGCCCCCTCTCTCTCACGCACACGCACCCTCATGAGTCACGACTCTCCCGAGTCCTCTCGCAGACTCGCACGTCGCACCCACCGTCTATTTGCAGGTAGACGTCACGCACATATGTGCTCTTCACACCCTACCCTCAGAACTTCTAAAAAACAAAAGACGTCACTCACGTTTTATTTTAGCTCACACGTCACACACTTATACTATTACTCTTGCAGCGAACGTTCTTTGGGCATAGTATATTGTACTCTCACGAAGAGAAGCGGTGCATGCACGCACTAGTTCTCTCACACCCACTCGCAGGTACACGTAGGAGCGCATTTTTTTGAAGCTGGTACAACAAAATCACTCCACTATATATAAAAGCAGGAGCCTTAGCACTTGCTTTACTAGGGTTCCTCTCGTTCACTCTCTCATGCTCTCTAGATCTAAGCAAGACATAGGTGGCCACACTCTCTCTCAGCTCACGGTTGGTCACAAATCCGGCCGGACAACCTCGACCGGGGCAAGGGTGTAGGTTCATCGTTCACGCTGTCATCGGCGACGAGGGAGGAGACCAACGGCTACCCGCGCGTCCCGATCGGCAGCCGTGCCATTCTCTATGAGCGAGCGCCGGCTCGGGAGGGCCTCCGAGCCCTTCTTCCTCCCTGCGGTATTGTGGCCAAGATGCGGCCTCCCAACGTCGTCTTTGCCACATGCCGCCGACCCTCGGGTATATATTCCTTCGAAACCTGCCTTACTCTACTACCCCAGCTCCCTTCGTGTGGATCCTTTTCTACTTCCCGTTCGTTGTTCCAAAGCCACCTAGACTTCTATTATTATTAGAGGTAAAGCTAGTTCGTACAGTCGACTCTAAGCGTTGGTTCAAACAAGGAAGAAAGTGGGAAAGCTGTAGCATGAATCTAGGACTTGGTTCTAAGAGGAAACTGAAAGCACAAGTGCTCCCTGGGTGATTTTGGTAATTAATGTCAACATATCTCTTGTTGGACTAACACTTTTACCTAGCATGTTTCAAACAAGTTCAACAATAGAGTGGCATGGACTAAAGGATGTGGAACCCCTTCAAGATGCTAAGGACAAAGGATTGGCTCAAGCTTCAAGCACAAGACTCTACATTTTATATTTTAGTGATCCAAGATCACATTGAGTCTATAGGAAAAGCCAATATTATCAAGGAGGGATCAGGTGTTGCTTAATGAGGTTCTTACTTCATAGTGCTTAGTGATATGCTCCAAAACCCTCAACTAGTTTCCCACATCCACATATGACCTAAACCAAAAGTCTAACTCGGCCCTCCCGATTCTTTCTATCCGGCGCCACCGAATTCAGATGTCATAGCCACTGCCACAAACCCTAGGCAACCGATAGGGATCTCGGTCTCACCAAGATGGGATTGTAATCTCTCTGTGTATGTCCATTACCAAAATCGGTCTCACCGAGTTTGTGCAATCGGTACTACCGAGATTACAATGCAAACTCTCTGGTTAACTTATTACCAAAATCGATCCTACCGAGTTTGTGTAATCGGTCAAACCGAGTTTGCCTGACCAACTCTCTGGTTAGCTTATTACCACAATCGGCCCCACCGAGTTTGTGTAATCGGTCTCACCGAGATTACATTATGCCCTAACCTTAACCATATCGGTCCTACCGAGTTGCATGTCGGTCCCACCGAAAATCCTAACGTTCACTAGATTTGCTGAATCGGTCCGACCGAGTTTATCAATTCGGTCCCACCAAGATTGGCAAGTTGTGTGTAACGGTTAGATTTTGTGTGGAGGCTATATATACCCCTCCACCCACTCTTCATTCGTGAAGAGAGCCATCAGAACGAACCTACACTTCCAGCATCCATTTTCTGAGAGAGAACAACCTACACTTGTGTTGAGGCCAAGATATTCCATTCCTACCATATGAATCTTGATCTCTAGCCTTTCCCAAGTTGCTTTCCACTCAAATCTTCTTTCCACCAAATCCAAATCCTGTGAGAGAGAGTTGAGTGTTGGGGAGACTATCATTTGAAGCACAAGAGCAAGGAGTTCATCATCAACACACCATTGTTACTTCTTGGAGAGTGGTGTCTCCTAGATTGGCTAGGTGTCACTTGGGAGCCTCCGACAAGATTGTGGTGTTGAACCAAGGAGTTTGTAAGGGCAAGGAGATCGCCTACTTCGTGAAGATCTACCGCTAGTGAGGCAAGTCCTTCATGGGCAACGGCCATGGTGGGATAGACAAGGTTGCTTCTTCGTGGAACGTTTGTGGGTGGAGCCCTCCGTGGACTCGTGCAACCGTTACCCTTCGTCGGTTGAAGTTTTCATCAACGTGGATGTACGATAGCACCACCTATCGGAACCACGACAAAAACATCCGTGTCTCCAATTGCATTTGAATCCTCCAATCCCATCCCTTTACATTCTCGCAAGTTGCATGCTTTACTTTCCGCTGCCCATATACTCTTTGCATGCTTGCTTGTTATGTATTGTGAGTTTTAAACTTGTGCCTAAACTCCACTTAAACTTAAAGAAGTTAAAAACTGCAACTTTTGGTACTTAGTGTCTAATCACCCCCCCTCTAGACACCTCTTCTCGATCCTTTCAGAAACGGGGGAAGTAGTAGATACCTGCTGTCCCTACGCCCATATCGCTACCGTTAATGTAAAATCACATGAAGCATTAAGCAATGCCACCTAATGTCACTATAAGTAATGGTCTAGTGATGTCGATAAATAGAAGCAATGCCACCACCATTTTATGAAGTGCTTTCGTCTTGATTTATTTCCCATGAATTGTGTTTTTGCAGTTACACTTAAATCTCACACCGCTAACATTGCTTCATCCCAGTGGAACTGCACAAATTTGATTGCACATTTACTGACCATGTGCTACTCTCATGATAGTAATACTAATGCTATTGTTCTGCATGTTAATCTAGTGGCATTGTTGATGTGATGTGATGCTACTTACTTAAGGACTCTTCATATTGTCAATCTAGTGCCAATTATAACACAATAGATGTTATTGTTAATCATACGCCACTGCAAATATCTGTCACTGTTTAAATAACCGTATTTCATATTTGCGCAAACAGGGATGTCTGTCTCCATATCGTTTCGGGATGTCTGTCTCTGTATCATTTCTATCCGTGCAATCAAAAGCACACACCTCAGTTTTAGTACAACTGCGCAAAATGAGATGGCAATCCCTCGTTGCCGTCGTCTAACCTCCCGTCTTCAAGGTATCCCTACATTGGTAGTAACTAAGGTAGAATGCCCAACGCAATCTAAAAGAAGCTGATTCGTACATTTTACTTCCTGATTGCATTGCAGGGACGAGCGAAAACAACTGCATCCTAGTCCGGAATGCACTTTCTACCAGTTCATCCATTGACCGAGGACTAGCTGGCACGGCTGCACGGCGGTTTTTTGGACAGGTGCGCGGACAAGAGGCATTGTGGTCTGCTTATTTCTGCAAATAGCGGTTCTTAAATTTAGTGGAATGCACAAGAATTTCACCTGGTCAGTACACTGCATGGTTCAGTTCAGCATTCCAGCTGAGACCACAATTATAATTGGTTATTCTGGAATGAGAGAACCTAACCCTGGATGGTGGCAAGAAGAAAAAACCAGAGTGAACTCCAGGAAATTTAAGCCTGCCTGGAGGCCCTTTGCTCAGAGAAGCCTTGCTTGTTTTTTCCTAATTTGTAAACCTTCTCACAACTTTGTCTTTTGGTGTGAACTAGTATATGTTTTTTATGTTCTATGAATCATTGAGATGTATAAAATTGCTTAACTTATGCTTTTCAAGTTTTTTATGAAGACGAGTTTAATGTGAGTGTTCCACATGAGTGCTGGACTAGCGTGTGAACGCTTGGAATTTATTACATTGTGGCCTCAGTTAACTGCATGAACCACTGTAACAAGATACATAGTTGCTTATATGTCAGACAGCAGATTGTTGATTGTTAGCTGGCCGATAGCCTAGTGTTGAAGCAAGCTGAGCCAATGTGTCGTGTTTTGCACAACTGCTTACAAGTGGGGTAGCACCAATAGTGTTTACAAGTACTTATGTATACATCGGTGCACATTTCTCGAATGAGTGCTCTAATTCAGCAAAACACACACTACTCGTATGATAAACTGTGACAACTTATGTCTTACCATGCCATATTCATGAAAAAACTAGTGAGGACGCATCTGTTTCGGCAACAATTACGATGGTTCTCACATGATTCACGGACACACAAAAGTAGCAGCAGTTCCCATCGACGGATTCAAACAAAGTACTAGCCCTAGAGGGGTCGATAATAGGCAAGGTTCGGATAATTAGACACAATCCAAACTACTATTAAACACTAGCTGGGGCAACTATTTCATGCCTCGATCTAATTTGAGATGGACACAAGACGTACCTTTCCATGAACATCATCGAGGACGTCCCGCGGCAGCTCAATCCTGTGAACCTTCATGAAGACAACCTTGTGGCCTTGCCACTGATAAACTTGTTTGTGGAGGCATGCCACGTCATCTTCCTGCCTAAGCTTGACAAGAACAGTATGCCTCACAAACGAAGGAGTAGCTTTGAACTTCTTGTGCTTCAGTACACCCTGGACAACACGCCTAACAAAAGTGAGGCTAGAATACAACTCTTCATTGGTATAACCGCAAATGGCTTCCAGGATCCAACAACCTAAGAACTCTATTTTCCCAGTGCGTATATTCAGGTCATCCGCCTCATAGCAAGTGACATGTACAAACACACAATCCTTGTCTGCATCAGGGCTCTAATTGAAACAGAAACAAATTTTGAATTACTTTTCAGTATAAGAAACACAAGTTATTTAAACCACTATGTATAGCATGGCATCGAAGCTAATATAATTTTGCATTATTAATCACCACATACTTAGATGAAAAACCACAATCGAGATTGGCAAAGAAGAAAATCACCTTGGGCAGCTTAGCGGGGGGGGCACATCCTCGAAGGGGGGAAACTGCTCCTGCAGTGCCACGGGGGCTGTAACCTCAAACAGGGAGTTGACAATCTCAGTAGTGGCCGTGAGCGTATCTGGGGTCGGCTCGGTGGCTGCCTCCATCTTCTTGGAGCTCTCTGTCTCGTGGGGATCAGCCTCCCGCGTCTGCTCCAATATCGGCAGATCTTTGCCTGGTTCTCCTTGGTCCATCATGAAACTGACGAATACTAGGAGACCACTGAAAGGAAAACACAATCGCAATGACAATGAAACAGAAAAGAGAGTGAGGATCAATTACTGCTTTGCATAAGTTCTTTTTTTTCTCTGAACGAAAATATACCAACATCATGGATCCGCTTACCTTCCCTTCGTTGGGAGAGAACAGCAGTCGCAGATGCGAGTGTTGCCTTTCTTGAAGACGGTGAGGGAGAAGGGGATTCAACGAAGAGTGAAATGATGGTTGCTTCATCCGTCAAACTTAGACTGCGGGGAGGTGGGGTTTTGTGATAAGACGACTCATTACTGCCGCGCTACGACCGGGGTGACTCTCCGCCTGCATACTGCCTTCTAATTTGGTGGATGGCATTTGGGCCCGCGCGCTGCATGGCCCGCATGTCGGTGAACAAAAGTATAACGTCATTCAGTAGAGGGAGACGTTTCAATGACCTAGGAGGAGCCAGAAGCGGTAGAGTGTCTCCACTGTACTAGTAGTAATTGTTTTTCTGGGTAGCTGTAGAGTGTCTCCATTGTACTAGTAGTAATTGTTTCTCAGGGCCCAAGACAAAACAGCCCATCCACACTAGTAAATAGTAAAATCAATTCAAAAGCCCATATATTTATTGAATGAGAGGCGCTACCCACACCCAGCACACCCCCCCCCAAAAAAAACCTGGGTGCTCTTCTTCCTCCTCGCTCCCACCCACCTCACGTCAGCTCGCTCCACTCGTACCCCCAAATTCCTCACCTCACTCCTACAGGAAACCCCAGCTCCCCTTCTTCCTCACTCCTATAGAAAACCCCCAACTCCCCTTCTTCTTTGCTCGCACTACAACTAGGCTCGTCATTCGTTACTCTGCTCAAATCATGAGCGCGATGCGACACCCTCGAGGAAAATGGAGTCGGCTGACCCCGGCGCCAAGAAGATGAGGCTCCCGCCAGCGGTGACGGCTGTTGTAGATCCCGCACCCGGTAACGCGGGGAGAAGTGGCGACCCCGCCCCCACCGAATACCAGGAACCCGTAGAATCTCGGGTGGACCGCATCAGCAATCTCCCGGACGCCGTCCTTGGGGAGATCATCTCGCTTCTCCCCACCAAGGATTGCTGCTGCACCCAAGTCCTCTCAATTCGGTGGCGCCCTCTATGGCGCGCCGTGCCCCTTAATCTCGACTATTGTCAGCTATCTCTCTTCAATGATTTTGAAATCCCAGAGCCATCATCTCCTCCCACCAGGGCTCCGTTCAAAGCCTCTGCATCCCGTCATGCTACCTGAGCAAGCATACCATGCCCTGCATGGTGGATGCCTAGCTGAAATCCCCTGAATTCACAGAACTACTGCTGCTTGAGTTCTACTATTCCCCTGGAAATCACATACCACATACCGAGCGCCATGAACTTGTGCCCTCAACAGCGATGTCCATCTCGCGGTTTTCCTCCTCTCTCCACACCACCACCTTTGCACTGTGCTACCTACCAGACAATCTGTTACTAAACCTTCGACTCCCATTTCTCAAGAAACTTTCACTTGTGCGGGTTCATATATCGGAGGGCTCATTGCACAACATCATCCACTCCAGTTGCCCTGCGCTGGAGTGCTTGGTGCTTGTTTTCACAGTTAGAATCGGTTGTCTCCAAATAAAGTCGCCTAACCTTGTAAGAATTGGAATTTCTTTTGATGGAAGGCAGCTCATCATCCAAGATGCCCCTTCACTTCAAAGGTTGATCCTCGATTCTAGTTATTCACCATTGCAAATAAGTGTCCTCCCTGCGCCTAAACTGGAGACCTTGGGTGTAATACATGATCTCTGTGCTCATTTCAATATGGTGTTTGGCTCCACATTCTTCATGTACTTTATATTATCATCTACACTTGTAACCATAAGCTGCATTTTAAATTTCTGCGCATAACTTATATATCATCTTGGAGTACACATTTTGTACTAATATGACGTTCTATGCTCAATGAAGGGTTTCTCCATGGATGGCCTATCAATGGTGCTGGATTCTGTCAAGATCTTATATATCCAAATGAATAGTTTTGATCTGAACAAGATTATTGGCTTGCTGCAATGCTTTCCATGTCTGGAGAAGTTGTATATAAAGGTGATAATTTCACGCACATTGGAAGCCCTCATATAGTGTACTAGAATTAACCGTTCAGCTATTGCTCTTTCGACACACTTCTTTTAGAACTTAACTGTTTTCAATCTTCATGTCTATTTAGGCAACAAGACGGGGTAAGAAAGTTATAACCAATCGGTGGATTCATATGCATGGGGATTTTCTCACTTCTCATGAGATTCGATTGAAGACAATAACACTAGAACGATATGTAGCCAACCGTGCAAACACTAGATTTGTCACATTCTTCCTGCTGAATGTGAGGTTACTATTGTCCATCAGGCTTAAGTTTATCAGCAGCATGGTTTTGACGGATGGGTATGTCGAAGAGCAAAAAAAGGAGTTTCAGGTGGGCAAAAGAGCTTCTGAACGTGTAGGGCTTCTATTTACAACATATTGTGGTCATAATCCAGTAAATTTTATGACCCAAGATGTTCATTCTATGGACCTGACCGATCCATTTGACTGTGACTGCCGAAAACAGTGCTGGAGTTAGATGTTGTTGCCCTTTTCAATCTGGGTTTTTTGTAAACGTGATGAACAATTAACCCTCATGCTTTTGTACAGTTTGTAAGCTGGAGTTATATGTTCCTGCCCTTTTCAACTCGGCTGTGACTGTCATATTTTCTTTGAAACAAGGCAAATGGCTTGCCATTCACTTAATTTAGAGTGAAATATTGTAACAAATCCCAACCAAGGGAAATAACATCACTCTCGCCGGCTGCTTGAGCTCACTGTGCATTACAGAAGCCAAGTGATTAGCCCCCACCAGCACCCACAAACTTATTTCAAACTAGAACATCAAATGGGTTGTAAATTTTCATAGGAAAGGGTGCATGACTGTGACAAATTTGGATTCTGACATTTGGGACCCACAAGGAAATAGCCTATCCAATGTCAACTTACTAGCCAGTCAACAAACGATTCTGCCTACCAGCCGTTGGATTGACATCCAACATCTGTCGTGTATCTTCTATCTCTTGTCTTCTTCTTCCTCCAACTGCCCAAACCAAACCACCCTGTCGGCTCCGCCTGCTCCCGCCTCCCATGGCTGGCTGCACCTCTACCACCCTACCGTACGTACCCTCCAATGTTGGCCAGTCCCTCCCTCTATTCCCCCACACGTCCTATTATTCTCCGGCGACGTCAGCCCCAACACGCACTCGTGCAAACCAGTCAACCCTCGTACCCCCCTCCACCTGCGACTAGACCGGCGCATCTTCCACGGCTCTTGTTCGTTTCGTCCGAGGCCACGCCGTCATCCTCTGCCTTGCGGACTTGGTTCGTTCGACGTGCGCGGTGCGCCGCCCTCTTGCATTGTCAACGTCATCAAAAACCGAGAGGAACAAGGAGATGACTGTACATGGAGAGGTTGACAGTAGGGACCCACCAGCGTCATGGCAGTACGCAAGCAAGTGCCTCTATATTACAAGCCCAAAAATATGGTTCCTCCTAATGGTTGGACATCTGGGGCTCACGCCATTGTCAACGTAGTCAATAAACGAGAGAATTACACTACGAGCGGCTGACACCAGGGACCCAACAGGTCGCGCAGTTTTTTTTGAGGAACAAGCAGTTGTTATTTATACTAGTTTTAGCGACGGATCAGGGTAACAACGGGGCTGTGCAGGGGCTGTAGCCCGTCTAGCCAGGATTTTATTTATGTTTACCACATCATGAGCCCAGTTGTGTTTTTTTCTTGCTGAAAATGGCTAGCCCAGTTCTATTTTTTTAAAGAAATACCCAAACAAGGCCTACTTGCTTTATCGGCCCTGCTGGGCTGCAAATCTTTCAAGACGAGGAGAGTTTCATTCGGTTTGCCCAGAAATGGGTTGTACATTTTTAAAACACATCAAACCGAGAACTAGTTTCAATTTTTTTTCATTACAAGATTTTAAATTCCATTGATTTTTATGCGTGGACAATTATTTGGATTTTATATTTATATAAATTATTTTTCAAAATAGTTTGAATGTGAATTGATATTGGATTAAAAATAGTTGACCGCACCGAAATATGCAAAATTTCATATACTTTTTAACCGTGGCCACAATATGGGGTGTAATGCTAACCAAAAGAAGATGGGCTCCAAAAAAATTCTTAAGAATTAGCAAATGGGTTGTACGTTATTAGAAATAATGGCAGATGGGCTGTATGCTGTTTTCCACAGATTTGAGGCTGACTTGTGCGCCTACTACAGGTTGACGCGTATGCTTTCATAAAAAAGGGTTGACGCACACGCAACGCCCTGTCAACTTACTCAACACACGAGAGCGGTGACTGTTGGATGTCCATCCAACGACTGTCCTGCTTCTTTAATCTCTGCTCTTCATGCTCCAGCCGCTCAAACAAGCGCCGGCTGGTCTACCTGGTCCCTCCTCCCGTGGTCGGCTATGCTGCCGCGTAGGCCTCACGGCCCCATCGTACTCCCATCGCTGGCCTAGCCATCCCTCTACTCACGCACACATGTTGTTATTCTCCGGGGACGGCAGATGAACCAGTAAACCCTCGTACTCCTCCCCGTGGGAAACAACTGCTGAGTATTCCCTGGCTCCGTGTCGTTCCCTTCCGAGGCCTCGCCGTCGTCCACCGCCCTGGTGCTCTCGGCGCGGCCTGGTCAACATGGTCAATGAACGACATCCATCGGAAGTGGACTGTACGTGGAGAGGCTGGCAGCTGGGTCCACGGCCGCACGCAAGTTAATGCCTCCTTATTACACGCAAAATAATGATTCCTCCACCTGACAGCTAGGACCCACAGGAAGGGCCTCTGTATTTCATGAAAAAAATGTCCCCCCGCTGACAGGTCGGACCCACCAGCTATATCTTCGCACGCAAGGAAGTGCTTCCTTATTACGCCCAAAAAAATGAATACCCCCTGCTAGCTGGGATCCACCATATTGTTGGGCTGACTTGTGGGCATACTAAGTTGACGGGGACAGAGGGCTTTGTCAACTTAGTCAATACTCCAGTGACCGTATGATGTCCATCCAATGGCCATAGTGCTTCATCAACCTCTGGTCTTCTTGCTCCAGCCGCCCAAAGCAGCGCCGGTTGTGCCGCCTGCTCCTGCCTCCCGTGGTCGGCTGTGCTACCGCGGAGGCCTCACCGCCCCCATACTACTCCCACCACTGGCCAGGCCATCCCTCCACTCACCCACACCCCCTGTTATTCTGCAGTGACGGCAGCCTCACATCGCAGCCGAACCAGTGAACGCTCGTACTCCTCTCCGCGTGGGCATCCACTGCCGCGTCTTCCCCGGCTCCGCGTCGTCCCCTTCATAGGCCTCGCCGTCGTCCACCGCCGTGGTGCTCTCGGTGTGGCGTGGTCAATGTGGTCAACGACCGACTTCCATCGGAAGAATACTGTACGTGGAGAGGCTGATAGCTGGGTCCACGGCAGCCACAAGGAAGTGCCTCCTTATTACGCGTAAAATAATTATTCCTCCACCTGACAGCGAGGACCCATCGGACGGGCCACCAGTATTTTGTGAAAAAAAGTGTTTCCCCCTGACTGTTGGGACCCACCGGACGGGCCATCGTATTTCGCGAAAAAAACGTTCCCCCCGCTGTCAGCTCGGACCCACCGGAAGTGCCTCCTTATTACGCACAAAAAAAGAATACTCCCCCGGCTAGCTGGGACCCACCTTGGTGGGAGGCCAACTTGTGGGCCTACTAAGTTGATGGGGACGAAGGGCTTTGTCAACTTAGTGAATATGAATGATTCTAGCTCCAGTGACCGTACGATGTCCATCCAACGGCCGTAGTGCTTCTTTAACCTTTGGTCTTCTTGCTCCAGCCGCCCAAAGCAGCGCCGGTCGTGCCGCATGCTCCTGCCTCCCGTGGCCGGCTGTGCTGCCGCGGAGGCCTCACCGCCCCCTACTATTCCCGCCGTTGGCCAGGCCCTGCGGCGACGACAGCCTCACACCGCAGCTGAAGTAGTGAACCATCATACTCCTCTCCGCGCGGGCTTCCAGTGTCGCGTCTTCCCCGGCTCCGCGTCGTCCCCTTCCTAGGCCAAGCCGTCGTCCACCGCTGTGGTGCTCTCCGTGCGGCATGGTCAACGTGGTCAAGGAACGACTTCCATCGGAAGAGTATTGTACATGGAGAGGCTGACAGCTGGGTCCACGGCCACAGCCCAGTTTTTTTGTGATTTGCCAAGTAAGTCGCTTTGTCAGGCCTGTTGGGCTGCAAATCTTTCAAGACAAGGAGAGCTTTCATTTGGCTGGACGAGAAAATGGCCCATCAGTAATGAGAAATGGGCTATACATTTTTAAAACACATCAAACCGGCAATTAGTTTCAAATATCTTTTTTTTCATTTCGAGATTTTAAATTACATTAATTTTTATGCGTCGAGAATTTGTTGGATTTTGTATTGATATACATTTATTTTTAAAATCAGTTTGAATGTGAGTCAAAATTTCGGGATTAAAAACAGTTAGGACCGCACCGAAATATGCAAAATTTCGTATAATTTTTTAACCGTGGCCACAATATGGGCTGTAATGCTGACAAAAAGAATATGGGCTCCAAAAAAACCTTAAGAATTGGCAAATGGGCTGTAAATTATTAGAAATAATGGCAGATGGGCTATATGCTATTTTCCACATATTTGAGGCTTTCCTAAAAAAAGGTTGACGCACAAGCAGTGACTGTTGGATGTCCATCCAACGGCCATCGTGCTTCTTCAATCTCTGCTCTTCCTGCTCCAGCCGCTCAAACAAGCGCCGGTGGGACTGCCTGCTCCCTCCTCCCCGCGGCCGGCTGTGCTGTCGCTCAGGCCTCACCGCCCACCGTACTCCCATCGCTGGCCTAGCCATCCCTCTACTCACCCACACCTGTTGTTATTCTTCGACGGTGGCAGACGAACCAGTAAACCCTCGTACAGTTGTACTCCCCTCCGTGAGGGAAACAACTGCCGATTCTTCCCTGCCTCCGTGTCGTTCCCTTCCTAGGCCTCGCCGTCGTCCACCGCCCTGGTGCTCTCGGCGTGGCCTGGTCAACATGGTCAACGACCGACATGTATCTGAAGTGGACTGTACGTGGAGAGGCCGACAGCAGGGTCCACGGCTGCACGCAAGGAAATGCCTCCTTATTACGCGCAAAATAATGATTCCTCCACCTGACATCAGGGACCCACCAAAAGGGCCTCTGTATTTCACGAAAAAACGTTACCGCCACTGACAGCTCGGACCCACCAGCTACATCTTCACACACAAGGAAGTGCCTCCTTATTACGCACAAAAAATGAATACTCCCCCTGTTAGCTGGGACCCAGTATAGTGGCACGCTGACTTGTGGGCCTACTAAGTTGACGGGGACGGAGGGCTTTGTCAACTTAGTCAATATGCACGATTCTAGCTCCAGTGACCGTATGATGTCCATCCAACTGCTGTAGTGCTTCTTCAACCTCTGGTCTTCTTGCTCCAGCCGCCCAAACCAGTGCGGCCTCCCGTGGCCGGCTGCGATGCGGCAGAGGCCTCACCGCCCCCTACTGCTCCCACCGCTGCCAGGCCATCCCTCTACTCACCCACACCCCCTGTTATTCTGCGGCGACGGCAGCCTCACACTGTAGCCGAACCAGTGAACCCTCGTACTCCACTTCGTGTGGGCATCCACTGTTGCGTCTTCCCTGGCTCCGCGTCGTCCCTTCCTAGGCCTCGCCGTCGTCCACCGCCGTGGTGCTCTCGGCGCGGCGTGGTCAATGTGGTGCCATCGGAAGAGTACTGTACTTGGCGAGGCTGACAGGTGGGTCCACGGCAGTCGCAAGGAAGTGCCTCCTTATTACGCGCAAAATAATTATTCATCCACCTGACAGCGGGGACCCACCAGACGGGCCACCGTATTTCGTGAAAAAACGTTTCCCCCCTGACTGCTGGGACCCACCAGCTACACCTTCGCATGCAAGGAAGTGCGTCCGGGCAAAAAATTAAAATGATTCGCCCCCTGACTGCTGGGACCCACCAGCTACATCTTCGCACGCAAGGAAGTGCCTGACAGTCGGGACCCACATGGTCGAAGTGTACATAGTGTTGTCATTCTGGTCGCGAACGTGTACGTACATACATACTGGTCGATGTAGAGGCATGCACGTGTCGTGGTAGAGGCGCGTACATGTCGTAGTAGAGGCACACACGTAGCATGTACACGTACGTATAGCGGCCAGTGTGCAAGAAACAAAATATGGCCACGTATGTGTACATACGGACGGGGTCTCGAACGCCTACTCGTGCATACGTACGGCTCGGGCTTGTGTACATGGCTAGGTCGGAACGGAGAAACAACATCATCGTCGTGTTCATGGGGAGCCAACCAACTCGGTCAGAACGGAATGCGTTATCATGTCCATCGGGAGGGCTTGGACGGAACATGCGATGGAAACGAGGCCTGGCGTACCGCAAAACGGAGGAAACGGCCTTGTGTTCGACCGGCCATGTTCGAAACGGGTTCCTATTCATCGGGAGGGGTCCGGCGTACCGCAAAATGGAGGAAACGGACCTCCTACGGTCAAAACAGGGGTCCTATTGATCGAGAGGGGTGTGGCGTACCGCAAAACGGACGAAACGGACTTGTATTGGAGCACTACGGTTGAAACGGGGGTCCTTTTGATCGGGAGGGGTGTGGCATACCGCAAAACGGACAAAACAGACTTGTATTGGAGCGCTACGGTTGAATCGGGGGTTCTGTTCATCGGGAGGGGTGTGGCGTACCACAAAACAGGATGATACATCTCCAACGTATCTATAATTTTTGATTGTTCCATGCTATTATATTACCCCTTTTGGATGTTTATGGGCTTTATTTTACACATTTATATCATTTTTGGGACTAACCTACTAACCGGAGGCCCAACCCGTATTGCTGTTTTTTTGCCTATTTCAGTATTTCGAAGAAAAGGAATATCAAACGGAGTCCAAATGGAATGAAACCTTCGGGAGCGTGATTTTTGGAACGAACGTGATCCAGAGGACTTAGAGTGCAAGTCAAGAAGCAGCCGAGGCGGCCATGAGGGTGGAGGGCGCGCCCACCCCTACAGGGCGCGCCCCCTGTCTCGTGGCCCCCTCGGGCGGCCACAGACCTACTTCTTCCTCCTATATATACCCACGTACCCCGAAAACATCCAGGGAGCCAACGAAAAACAATTTCCACCACCGTAACCTTCTGTATCCACGAGATCCCATCTTGGAGCCTTCACCGGCGCTCCACCGGAGGGAGAATTGACCATGGAGGGCTTCTACATCAACACCATAGCCCCTCCGATGAGTTGTGAGTAGTTTACCACAGACCTTCGGGTCCATAGTTATTAGCTAGATGGCTTCTTCTGTCTTTTTGGATCTCAATACCATGTTCTCCCCCTCTCTTGTGGAGATCTATTCGGTGTAACTCTTTTTGCGGTGTGTTTGTCGAGATCCGATGAATTGTGGGTTTATGATCAAGTTTATCTATGACAAATATTTGAATCTCCTCTGAATTCTTTTATGTATGATTGCGTTATCTTTGCAAGTCTCTTTGAATTATCAGTTTGGTTTGGCCTACTAGATTGATCTTTCTTGCAATGGGAGAAGTGCTTAGCTTTGGGTTCAATCTTGCAGTGTCCTTTCCCAGTGAGAATAGGGGTTGCAAGGCACGTATTGTATTGTTGCCATCGAGGATAAAAAGATGGGGTTTATATCATATTGCATGAGTTTATCCCTCTACATCATGTTATCTTTCTTAATGTGTTACTCTGTTCTTATGAACTTAATACTCTAGATGCATGTTGGATAGCGGTCGATGTGTGGAGTAATAGTAGTAGATGCAGGCAGGAGTCAGTCTACTTGTCACGGACGTGATGCCTATATACATGATCATGCCTAGATAATCTCATAATTATTCGCTTTTCTATCAATTGCTCGATAGTAATTTGTTCACCCATTGTAATACCTATGCTATCTTGAGAGAAGCCATTAGTGAAACCTATGGCCCTCGGGTCTATCTTTTATCATATATGCTTTCAATCTACTTTTATTTGCATTTTTTACTTTTCCAATCTATATCATAAAAGACCAAAAATATATTTATCTTATCATCCTATCTCTATCAGATCTCACTTTCGCAAGTGGCCGTGAAGGGATTGACAACCCCTTTATTGCGTTGGTTGTGAGTTCTTTGTTTGTTTGTGTAGGTGCGTGGGACTTTTGAGGAGCCTCCTACTGGATTGATACATTGGTTCTCAAAAACTGAGGGAAATACTTATGCTACTATTCCTGCATCACCCTTTCCTCTTCAAGGAAAACCAACACAAGCTCAAGACATAACAAGAAGGATTTCTGGCGCCATTGCCGGGGAGATCTTCGCTCAAGTCAAGACATACCAAGTACCCATCACAAACTCATCTCCCTCGCATTTACATTATTTTCCATTTGCCTCTTGTTTTCCTCTCCCCCACTTCACCCTTGCCGTTTTATTCGCCCTCTATTTCCCAAACTTCTCCTCTGTCTCTCGCTTGTCTTTTTGTGTGCTTGTTTGTCCTTATGGCTTTGCCTAAGAGTACCGACCTCCTTCTTAGAAGGTTGGAAGAGATTGAATCAAATATTAGAAGCTTTATGACTTTGCAATTTGAGCACAATAATTTCTTCAAAAAAGGGGTTAAAGAACAAAAAGGTTTTTTGGGGTTTATGAATAAGGAGCTTGATGATATTTCTAAAGAATTTTATGGTTTGAACTCTCAAATTACCCGGCTTGAAAATTCTATAGCCAAAATTTCTGATAAGCAAGCTAACTTAGTCAATAAGATAGCTGCCAAACCAGAAAAATTAGGTGAAAATAATGATGAAGATCTTAAAGTTATTGATGTGTCTCATATTAGATCTTTGTTTTGCAATATGAATCTTGATAATAATGGGACTGGAGATGAGTCAACTTTAGTTAGAAGGCATCCCAATAATTCGGAGTTTTTAGATCTTGATGCTAAATATGGTAAAAGTGGGATTGGAGAGGTCATGACTTTAAATAGCATTGAACCCACTATCTCGGATTTCAAAGAATTTGATTATGATAATTTTTCTTTAGAAGGTTGTATTCCCTTGTTGCAATCCGTTGTTAATTATCCTCATGCTTATAGTCAAAATAAAGCTTTCACCAAACATATCGTTGATGCCTTGATGCAATCTTATGATGAAAAACTTAATTTGGAAGTTTCTATACCTAGAAAACTTAATGATGAGTGGGAACCTACTATAAAGATTAAAATTAAAGATCATGAGTGTTATGCTTTGTGTGATTGGGGTGCTAGTGTTTCCACGATTCCGAAAACTTTATGTGATATTCTAGGTTTCCATGATCTTGATGATTGCTCTTTAAATTTGCACCTTGCGGATTCCACCATTAAAAAGCCAATGGGAAGGATCAATGATGTCCTCATTGTTGCAAATAGAAATTTGGTGCCCGTAGATTTTATCATTCTTGATATAGATTGCAATCTTTCTTGCCCTATTATTCTTGGTATACCTTTCCTTATAATGATTGGCGCGATTATTGATATGAAGGAAGGGAATATTAGATTCCAATTTCCATTAAGGAAAGGCATGGATCACTTTCCAAGAAATAAAATCAAATTACCTTATGAGTCTATCATTCGAGCTACTTATGAATTGAGTGCCAAAGATGGCACTACTTAGATCTATCTTCGCTTTTATGCCTAGCTAGGGGCGTTAAACGATAGCGCTAGTTGGGAGGCAACCCAATTTTATTTGTGTTTTTTGTTTTTGTTTCTGTTTAGTAATAAATTTTGCATCTACCTTCTGTTTAGATGTGTTTTTATGTTTTAATTAGTGTTTGTGCCAAGTAGAACCTATAGGATAACCTATGGTGATAGTTAATTTGATTCTGCGGAAAAACAGAAACTTTGCATGCATGAAATTAGTTTTGTTAAATCACATAAAGGTGATTTTGCGTTGATTCTTTTTGCTGCTGATTAATAGATAAATTCGACAGGACTTCCTATTTTGTTAGGAATTTTAAAGTTCCAGAAGTTTGCGTTATTTACAGATTGTTATAGACTGTTCTGTTTTTGACAGATTCTGTTTTTCGTGTGTTGTTTTGCTTATTTTGATGCATCCATGGCTAGTATTAAGTGGTATGAACCATAGAGAACTTGAAATACAGTAGGTTTAATACCAATATAAATTACGAATGAGTTCATTACAGTACCTTATGTGGTGGTTTTGCTTTCTTTCACTAACAGAGCTTATGAGATTTCCTGTTGAGTTTTGTGTTGTGAAGTTTTCAAGTTTTGGGTAAAGATTTGATGGACTATGGAATAAGGAGTGGCAAAAGCCTAAGCTTGGGGATGCCCATGGCACCCCAAGATATTCAAGAGTATCCAAAAGCCTAAGCTTGGGGATGCCCCGGGAAGGCATCCCCTCTTTCGTCTTCGTTCATTGGTAACTTTACTTGGAGCTATATTTTTATTCGCCACATGATATGTGTTTTGCTTGGAGCGTCGTGTATGATATTAGTATTTGCTTTTTAGTTTTCCACAATCATCCTTGTTGTACACACCTTTTGGGATAAGCCTACTTGATTGAAATTTATTAGAATACTCTATGTGCTTATATCCTTTGAGCTAGATAGTTTTTGCTCTAGTGCTTCACTTATATCTTTTAGAGCACGACGATGGCTTAATTTTGTAGAAATTGCTAGTCTCTCATGCTTCACTGATATCATTTTGAGAGTCTTTTAGAACAACATGGTATTTGCTATGGTTATAAAATTGGTCCTAGAATGGTAGGCATCCAAGTTGGGTATAATAAAAACTATCATAGGAAGTGAATTGGATGCTATGATCAATTTGATACTTGATAATTGTTTTGAGATGTGGAGGTAGTGATATTAAAGTCATGCTAGTTGGGTGATTATGAATTTAAAGAATTCTTGTGTTGAAGTTAGCAAGTCCTGTAGCATGCATGTATGGTTAAAGTTGTGTAACAAATTTGAAACATGATGTGTCCTTGGATTGTGCATCCTTATGAGTGGCGGTCGGGGATGAGCGATGGTCTTTTCCTACACTACAAAAAAAAGACACATCCGTGAAATTTTGGGCCGAACGAAAAAAATTTTTGTCATACATATGACACTTCTATGACGATAATTGTGACAAAACTTGGTATCATCATAGATGTGGTGGGCTCCTACTTCTATGACAAAAAACTCATGACAGAAAATGGGCTTTTCGTCCTGGGCGGGCCGGAGACGCAGCTGCATGACATTCTTTGGGCCATCCATGACGGAAAAAAACGTGGTAGAAGCGAGGGGGAGGAAAATTTCGGGGAGTTGTCGGTTATGGTGGGAGAGCGATGCGCGTTTCTCTCGTACAGGTATGCGCATGTGTGCGAGGCGTTGGCTCTAACTGAACCCGAGAGAGGCTTTGGGCTCTAACTGAACCCGAGCGATTGCACTGCAGGCTACGCGTTACTGAACCCGAGCGATCGATCGATGGCTATTAACTGAACCCGATGGAGCGATTCCTTCGCTAGTGCTGCTAACTGAAGCCGATCGATGCTGCCTCTAGGATGAACAGTGAGTGTTGCGGGGTGGGGGGGGTGGGTTTGGATGAACAGTGAGCGGTGGCGTTGCCTCTAGATGAACAGGAACCCGTGGTGTGGAGGGTTGGATGAACAGTAGATGGTGGAGGGGTGGCCGTGGATGGGTGGTTGAATAGGACCCCGTGGTGTGGAGGGATGGATGAACAGTAGACGGTGGAGGGGTGCCCGTGGAGGGATGGTTGAACAGTAGCCGATGGAGTAGCGGGCGGTGGAGGCTGGATGAACATGAGCCCGCGGAGGCTGGAGGGTCGACGGTGGAGATGAACAGTATCCCGTGGAGTCCCATTTTGCGGTACGCCACACCCCTCCCCCCCGTTTCGACCATAGCGCTCCAACACAAGTCCGTTTCGTCCGTTTTGCGGTACGC